>NC_056730.1:337149583-337158125 GCF_019279795.1 Protopterus annectens
GCTGCTCTGTAAAAAAAAAAAAAAAAACTTAAACACAAATTTAAGTGGCCCCCCACACCCCCCTACTTAAATATACTAACTCCGAGATCGCACCATAGTGAAGGAAATGACAAAGTCCCGAAGACGGCCCAACACATTTTTTCACTGGGAAAAAAATTCAATGTTCTGTGACTTCGTTAATTTGCCATTTCGACAGTATCACTATTTAGTCCATTCGATACTGTCATATAGACCCTATATATATATATATATATATATATATATATATATATATATATATATATATATATATATATGTCTGTGATTGTACGCACATTAAACCCTTATATAATGTGTGTTGGTATGTATATTTTGGATGTAAAAATACATCTTCTAACAGAAATTACACATCCTTACATATTCTATAACAACTATGAAACATTAGGTAAAGGAACTATTTTACATTTAAAATATAAAAAATGTATATGCTAATAATAAAACAAAAACAAATCATTTTAAAGACTAGTCCATTTTCTATGCACAATAATGTCCTCCATGGTGCACATTACAGGAGAGGTAATTAACCTTCAAGGGGTGGAGTGGCCCTCTGCCTCCTTATATGGACCCACTTCAGTGACCTCTCTGCACACTCTCATTTCCCTCCTGGTGTTCACTGCACTCTCTGTGGGCTGTAACACTTAGGTTACCTTATTCCCTCCTCTAGTTCAGTGGAACTGCCTGACACAATGAATGAGACCCCAGTACCCTTTTGGAATATTTTAATTGTCATCCTGATAATCAGTAGAATCTCCTGACACTGTGTTCTAATGAGTGACCCTCTCCTTCTGTAGTTCAGTAAAAGTTTTAACATAGCAGAAGGAAGATGCAGAAATACACTGCAAGAGATGGAAAGAGAACATTCCTTGTGTTTCTACACCTTGCAATAATCATAGTTATATGTTAGCAGTAAGTAGAATGTTTATGGTTAAAATGTAGAGCTGAAACCAATTGTACCTACTATTCCTTACTGTGTTTTTATAGTTAGCAGGCTGCGTCCTCTGCAAAGTTCATTGCATTAGGTGAGGCTAGGATTACTTCTCTGAAATCAAATGCCTGAGTTTATAGTCAAAGTACTAATACTATTACTGATTCTAAGAAACAAAAAAGGCTACTTGAAGACAAATGTACTTATCTGAGCAGATTTCTGCTAGAGTCTCTGTTTTTACTATGCTAATATGTTGACTGAATATCTGTAAGTTACTGATCATAATTTAATGGAAACTTACAGTAAGTTTTTTAGCTTTTACCAGATTTATTATAAAAGGGTTTTGAATGAAATTTAGGTTAAACAGAGCATTAACCTTAATCTTAATTAAAAATGTATTTTTTTCTAGGTCTGTAAAACCAAAAACAGTTAACTCAACATTTATTATTATTTTTATTTGCCTGAGATTTATAGAACTTCTGCAGAGCTTGTATAGTCGCACTGTACACCTCTATTCCAGAGACGATACTACAGGCACTATACATTTTTAGGTAGTCCCATTCTTTAATAAAAATTAATCAACATGCTGTGGAATAGGTTATTTATCTACACAGCAGACAACAGGTTGTAGGATAACATGCAAAAAATGTCCAAGCATCTTGTGAAAATGCTAAATGAGGAATGAAAATTTCGAGCATGGAGTATCTCAGCTGTGACCAGAGAAACATTATGACTTGCTCTATGATGGAACTGAAAGCCATGTCTTCCAGATTTTTTTTCCCTGTTCTTAATACTGCATTCCCAAGTTTATTATAGCACTGAGCATAAGACATGAATCCTCTGTTATAGATTTAATAAGGTCTTTGATGTTCTTGCTACTTTATCTGGTGTTCTAAAAGTTGTTTGGGGATTCAGGAAAGATATATGTTTGCATTTATTTATTTAACTGCTTATTTATGTATTTTTTTTTACTGGGGTAGAACACTTATCAAACAATTACCAATTATAAGTTCAGCCTGGGTTGCATCATAATGTAACAAAAAAATGTACAGTACACAAATAATGGTTTTCATTTATGAGTAAGCAAAGAAAATAGGACAGACAATATATACATAGAAGATCAAACAAACCCAACATATGCACAGTTACATACTTGGAATAGAAGATGATATGGGTAGTGGTCGCGAGGTTAGGAAAGCTAATACAACAAATAAAGTGAAAGAGAGGATTAGGTTATGTGTAGTCAGTGAGTTTAGAGCACGAATGTTGTTGCAAGTGAAACCACAGCTGAGGATGAGCGAGTTAATTAGGTGGATTAGGTGAATGTAAGATAAAGGTACTCTGCAGTCGTAGCTGTTAGTTTATGTGGCATGTTCACATAAAGTCATATATAGACATGCAAGTAAAAAGTTGTCAGAATGAAAGTAGTAGGTGCATTTGTTACTGGGGCTCAACTCAGGGATTGGAGACCACAGAACTAATATTAGCATCTTCATTCCCTATCCATTCTAAACTGGCTTTTGATAGCATTTAAACACTAAATAATTTTTTTGTTTACAAAGTAGCCATAAAAACAGAATGTATCTTAGCAGGAAAGACAGATATACAAAATGCCAGCAGAGGATAATATAAAATGTATAGTGTATTTCTACAAATTGCATCCTGTCTGGAGGTGTCTTCTTTTAACCTTTCTTTTTATGTTTCCAAACAACCTGATCCAAGATTCCTCACCCAAATAGGGGTTTAAAGTTTATTCTCCACCAATGAAGTTCACATTAATGCAAGTATGTGTCTAACATCCTGCAGAAAGTACTAGGTAGAATGGAATAGAAGGAAGAGGTCAGGCTATAAGTCTAACACTTCACAGAGACATTGAGATTTCTTTAGATGACACACATAGATCATCCTGTATCCAGAACTTGTGCACAACTCTCTCTGCAGCTTGTTACAATTATGTCTATATACTCTTGCCCAAGACACCACTTCTAAAATCTGCTCCTTTTTTCAGACTCATACTTTGAATATTTTTCTACTGAAAGTTGCAGACCATCTTATTCACAGATTTTATGAACATCGTTTATTCTTGGTTTGCTATGCAGTTTTAGTCCTACACTTTCTACTTTGCACAATTGTTTCTCTTAGGTTAGTACATTCATTCTAAATGCTAAATGCACATCATTCCAATTTTGTCAGCCTACACTTATCTAAAAATAATTTGTGCCACACAGATAGAGATCATCTGTCTTGTACTGTTTTATATAAAGTAACTGGAAACTAAGACATCTTCAGGCTCCATATTCTTTGCCTATTTTGTAAGATGGCACTATAAACAGAATTACTGTCTCAGGCACATGATTGCTGCTTGCATACTTAATGTAATGCATGGTAAATGCTGTAGGTAGGATTTCAAGCAAAAAGTAGCTTTTCTGTTTATATCACTAAAAGAGCCTTCAAATCATTTCTAAAGACAGATACTGCATAGACAAATATGTATTTTCCCTCACTAACACAGTGTTATACACTAGGAAATATTTAAGATTAGGAAAAAGTATATAGTGCAGCTTGAATCGTATGTTAGGGTTATATAACTGTAATTTTTCTTATCTGCCATTTTACTGTATGTCATGCCCATGCAACTTAAAAATGTAGAGCTTTATGCTATACAGGCAATTTTTATATTGGTCTGCTATAAGTGCTCACATACCATTAGCTCAAGACATACTGACCTGCTGCCACTCACTTGTGTTGGCAAGTGCCTTAATGCCCACCACTCCCATTCCTGTGCACGACCACTAAGCTAACCATCCCTCCCAGAACTCTTGACACTAACCCTAACAACAACTCCAGATCACTCCCTAAAGCCTAAAATACTCATCCCACCCTAACTCTGAGCCAATTCCCATTCACTCCCTAAACCTAAAATCCCCTTCCCTACCCTAACTCTGAGCCAACTCCAGTTCACGCCCTAAACCTAAACTACCCCTCCCATCACTAAATCTAAAGCTGTCCTTTCCACTTCCCTTCCCCACATACCAGATCCATAATGAGACTTTGATGGCATCCAACCCCTGTGGCATCTGAAACCCTGAACTCATATTTGACTTTGACCAGTTTCATGACCAGGTGGACAGACATGGAAATAGCCTCTCAGGCTCATGGCTCCCTATTTATACACAGTGAACTTCTCCAACTAAGACAAAAAATATGTGCCTTAGCTGGATCTTAAATGCAAATTTTCTAACCATTACTCTGGTCCTTGTGTATGATGGTCCATCAAAAATTCTCTGTTTTTCCACTTACTTGCTAACATTGCCTATGTATGCTATAGCATTATATGACTTGTATTGCATATCATTTGCACTGTATTTTCCCATGTCACCTCTTATAATGGGATCTACCCAATAGGGCTAATCTAGTCAATAAAATGCTAATAAATAAAATAAAATATTCAGTCATCATAATCAGAAGTACTTATGCACTTCTGTTGCAAACAGATAGACACTCTGCATACTGTAATAATGGTGTCCTGTAGTGCTTAAATCCACAGCATATTTTATACACTTATAGGAACACAGATGTCTGCATTTGTCTTCCTGTCAGTCTGTATGCCTGTGTTACGATGTAATGACTAACTTACTTAGATAATTTGATGAAACACATAGAAGGTATTAGTTAAACATAGCTATCATTAACTTTAGGGCAAACATTTGTAACAAACTGAGGGTTGGAGGTCGTTGTTACAGTTAGCATTTGTTTATGTGCATGTTTTGCATATGTTTGGGATTCTGGTAGCAAAAATGAAATGAATATTTAAAAGAGAATAGAAAGGCCTAGGGTTCTTTCTACTCTCAGGAAGAAAGAGAGATGGAGTTAGTTTTCCATCAAGTATAATCAGATAAGATGCACTTATTTGTTCTTTCTTGCAACTGTAGCATATACATCAAAATGACAGAAATAACTTGCATTCTAAATGTGTTTTTTTATAGTTGATTTATACATTCTGATCTTTGAATTACTAAGAAATCTTGCTCCAAGGAGATGGCTAAGTGCAAGGATTGACAGTATGAACTGCCTTTGAACATGCTTAGGAAAAATAATAATCATTTTATTTGCTTACAAGACTGAGCTGTAAAGTAAATTTTTTTGCCTTCTGCAATCCAGAGTATGCAAGAAAATGCATAAATATTTTCATTACATCACATTAAGTACAACATTTTCTCTTATATTAGGAAAAATCAGAAGCACAACAATATTCAAAAACTCAGATATATTTGTTGTATTTTGTTTAGGAGTCAAGCAAAGCACACTAGGTATATATTTGTCTTCTCAAAACATTGCTTAAGAAATGTTTGCAGTCAGTCCTCACATTTTTATTTCACTTTTCTCCTGCTATCTCCTTCCCTTATATTCTTTTCAGATATACCCTCCTTCAATTTTCCTCTTCTCCCCTGACTATCATAATAAATTTTAATCTTTCTGTCTCACTGGTTTTAACCACTTTATCTCTATGCTATTTTTTTGTTTACATGCTGTATATAACCTAACAGGAATTATGAAGGCATTATTCCTTCTATGACATTGTACCCTAATGTATTTTGCAGATGATTGTAAATTGATATTTTAACTGTTTGTTTGTTTGTAAATGATGTTTTCTTAACTGTTTGTTGTTACATTTTTAAACTCACTGAGGAGCTTTTCTCCCCGGGTCTCCATTGAAAATGAGCCAAACGCTCAGCTGGACTAAGCAGGTTAACAAATGTAAAATAAATAAAGAAATAATATATAAATAAGTTACCTGCTCAGGTTCATAGTCTACAAAACAAGCCATATCTGTCACTGCAAGATATAGTCATCTGTACCTGAATACATAGGCTAAAATACTGCTTTTGGAATATTATATACAGTACCTTAGACTGCTTATAACTCTGTACTAGATAAGCAACTTCCACCCTGAGTGAACAATTAAAATATGAATATGGGTATCATATCACTCCCCATTTTTGGAAGTCTTTTTGAAGCACTAAGTATCTGAGTAAAAATAGAACAGATGGCACCTTGAAGCTGGCCAAGCTTGAACACTGTAATCATGTAACTTACAAGGCAATTTCATATTCATAAAAGGCTCTAAATCCACAGGATTCTATAGTGACTCTTTGTCATGTTTTACAGGACTACTTCTTAAGCAGAAATGCTCAACTCAATCTGTATTCACCACTGTCTCTCTCTTTCTCTCTCTCTGTCTCTTGCCCTATGTAACTTTACCCTGCTGTAAGTAAAAGTTCAGTTTTGAGGCCTATACTGTTTTCCTAAAACATCAATAATGTTTCACCCTTGCTATCTTATCCAGGCCAAAAGAACAACAAATACATATAGGAAAACAATTTAGAATAACCAATCAATATGTATATTTTGGAAAAAGGAAGGAAACTGGTGTACTCGGAGAAAACTACCGGAGACACTAGGGTATACATAACTACACAGACAATGACCATATGTCAGGCTTGAATCCTGGACTTTGGAACTGTAACACAGAAATATTACCACTTAGCAATCATGATAAACTATAAAATGCCACATAGATAGTAACTGAAAGTTAAGAAATGAGCTCCACACAATGGACCTCTCATGTACAAATCTTACAGATAAGCCACAGTGCTGCCCCATGACATTTGTCAGTCCCCAATGGATGATACATTTTTTCAGCTCTTCTTCCTCCATGATCCATCTAATGACCCTGTCATGACTGTTTACTTATGTAAGCATCTAAACCTGTGACTTAACTGTTCTGTATCTTTCTCCTACCATGCCAATCTTATCTAGCCAGAAAATCTTGAAACCAGTGAAGATGGCATACAAAGTCAACAGATTAGTAACCGCTAAACCTCATACTGCGCCAGGTAAAAAAATACTCTCCTCTTAAAACTAGAATACTTTTTCCTTTTACTTACTCTAAACTCATCCACAAATACGTGCTGATTCCAAATAATTATTCACAAAATCTGCTGTCTTATCTCACTATGATATATGTGAAAATCATTTCCTTTTAATGTCCATAGCATACATTCTCCCAGTTTCTAAAATATCTGTTCTGTTGAACTCTACTTGATTTAATAAACACTTCATACTGTACCCCTCTTTTAAGATACACATCTCTATTTTATTTATTTATTTATTTATTTATTTATTTATTTATTTTACTTCTCTTTGCCAGAATTTTCTGACTGGTTTTAGTCAAAAAAACATTTTTAGTGGTGCACCATGAAAAAAAAAGCTCCAGCACATATGAAAAACATTTTTAAACAGACATTCATTGATTAGATGAACAGGGATATACGTTATCAATTACACATCCATTTATTCATATGAAATAAAAGCAACTATTACAGTATAAAAGATACTTATGCATTTCAAAGATGTTGAATATTGAGCATTTGAAGAGGTGCTAGAGTGTTTGTCAAATACTTAATAAATATTGTGACTAATGTTTAGAAATTGAAAGAAATGGAAGTGAATGAAGAAACATGGCAATGCAGAAAATGTTAATTTTGTAGTTAAGAGGTGAGGTATTAAGCAGGTTCAGTGACAATAATGCAAGGCTCTCATAAGGTTTACATTATAAGTACAGAGTTGGGGTGTCTAGCTATGTCACAAAACTATGTATATAGCTAGGAGATGCCAGTAAAAATGTTCAGTTATTGGTGAATATTGATTCAAAGGGATGAGAAATTGTGTGATAATATGGCTAGCTGGAAATTGCAGTAGCATTTATCCTGGAGATATACAGGAGAAGATCCATTAATTTGATAGGGATATTTTAGTTTTGTTTTAGATGAATTTACATTCTGAATGTGGATTTCAGTGGTAGTGGGGTGTGGTTCCATAGTTTAGCTACACTATTTGAATATAGAGAGTCACCTGTAGTAGTATTAGATGATTTGGTTATAGTCATTAATGATTTTTCTTTACAACATGAAATTCTGCTGGGGGAGTAGTGTTAAGTATTAAGTTGTTAAGGGCTTGGCAATTTTCTGGCTTATAGAGAATTTCCAGACTTTATCTTTTTAACCCCCCCCACATTCTTATTTACCATTTAATATTACATATTACTTTTCTCCATCTGCATAAGACATCTGGAACTCACTCCCCTAAGAACCATTAAAGATTACTCATCTCAGACTCATCTGGGTCAGTAGAAAGTATTTCAACTGTTTGCAAGATAACTCTATGGGCCGGATTCACGATGGCTTGCACGGAGTCTAAGAGTAGAGTAAGACTCCATGCAGCCATCATGTCCGACGAGCAATCCAGGAACAGCCTGTAGGGGCGTAAGAGAGTTTCCTGAAACGGCTCTTACACGGACAGGGTTAGACATGTAAATCACCTCAATTGCAGGCGAAAGGCATGCAAATGAGGTAGATTTATGATTCAGGAAACCCAAACGTGTCTGAGTAAGAGTAGTGTTATTTGCAGAAATGTACTCAGTTGACAAGTGAGTACCATTCTGCAATAGCAAAACGGAGCCATGACAGCTCCAAATAAAGATTGCATCCAGTGCAGGAAGCATGCCAGTGGCCAAAT
>NC_056730.1:337158138-337173138 GCF_019279795.1 Protopterus annectens
AAACATCACAGACCATACATGACAACTACCATTGTGCAATACTGCCTTGCTTTCAGTTTGTTGCCTGCTACAGAACACACTCCCAAACTCAGGAACCACACTCGGCTTTTGGGGAACTATGGAGAATATGCAGGTCTCCACAGACACCATTATATTGTGTGACTTCATATACACTTCATATACACACATATTGACTTGGGATACTACTTCAAGCCCACAACCCAACCTCACCTAACAGTCACTACAATTTGTGGACTCATATGCTTTGGCACAACTAGTCAGCACAGCCACAAGGGGGAATACATATTGGACCTGCTCATCACCAACATGGGGACTCTATGTTCCACACCAGCGATATACCCCTCATTGGTAAGGTCAAAACATACATGTATCTCACAGGACATACATATACCCACCACACACCCATCCTGGGTAATCTTGGTGAACTTCTCATGAGCCAACATCTCACTTCACCGAAGCAAGGTGGTATCCTTCAGAGATCCTGAGACAATGGCATATATGGCTCACACTACTGCATCCTTTACATACACATTCTATGGACACCTAGAGGACCGCATGGGTTGTGCTCTCCCAAATAACAACAAGACCCACTACTACAATGGCAGGGGACCTGTCTGGTAGACCCCAGCCATTAATAAGCTGTACAACGATCACAAGAGGACGCTTACTACATGATAGAGCACAATCCAGACAGGGAAGGCATCTGTGATCTGCTGTACTAGCAGACAACTACAATCACTCATGGACTTTCTAAGGGCCGCTTCTACCAGACAATTGCACCTGACATGTAGGACCATCACATGGCCTTCTTCAGTTATGTCAGGAACCTGGGTGGACACTCACTGATATGCTGTGAGTTACTGCATACTGACTAAATCTACCCTGAACCCACTGGCATTGCCTACATCCTGGCAAACAAGTTCAGTGGAGATGTCTCCCACCCATCCCCCTAAGGAGCAACTATCCATCCCAACAGAGTATAACCTTCCTGACATACACAGTAACAGGTGAGTGCTGCCCTCCCCACAGCGTACATCACAGTATCAATGTGACCAGATGGTGTCCCAGCCTGCATCATACACGAGCATCATGACAAACGCAACCCCCACATTACATCACTATTCAATATCGGAGTTATCACAGGATATGTACCCAAGGAATGGCATACTGCGACAGTGGTCCTGCTCCACAGAGTTGGTGCCACAACGGACCACAGACAATATTGCCCTATAAGCCTATGTGGCCTGTTCTGCAAAGCTATGGAGCATATTGTCATAGGACTCCTACATATAGACATCGGGAACCTACAGACACTGTGTCCTACTCATTTCAGCACTGTTGTTGCCAGATCTTGCCTCTTGAACCTGTAGGTATTCTTTAAATGGCTAACAGGTCCATCGACATAGGGACGGCTATCCACACAGCCTACCTGAACCTTGCAAAACCATTCAACACAATAACCCACTGAGCAATTATGCATAGGCTCACCAGCGTCAATTTGGACACATATCTCACACAATTGATTGATACCTAGATCAGGGATAGCACCCACATGGTGAGGATTGCAGGTGTCATGTCTGACTATACACCAGTTACACATGGCATCACACACAGCTTGGTCCTGGGATCTCTCTTGTTCAGTATATATTTGTCTTACAGGCTATCATAGGGGGAATATGGCTGATCATGTTTGCACTTGACTGCAAACTGGGTGCCATTATCAACTCTCCAGCTGCAACATGCATACTCAATCAGGGTCTCACAGAGATGGATGAGTGGTGCCTGAGCCATGGCCTACAGCTTAATGCCATTAGTGGCATAGTCATCCCCTTTGGGAGTAACAACATGCCCACACATTACCACATAGGTAGTACTCCATTACATATGGTAGGGTTGTTAGGGGTTTGGGGACATCACTTGTTCGTACTGTCGCCTTTAATATTCACATTGCCAAAGTGGTTGGACACACCTGCTATGTGTGCCACCTTATCCCATATGGTTTCACATCTAGATCGAGTGAGGTCATTGTGCCCCTATACTCATCACATCCATGCTTGGTTACAATGCCACATTTGGGGTGTACCTTACCTGACACCTGCAGCAACTGTACTGGCCACAGACGGTCCTCACCAAGCAGATCTAGGGACTCACACAGATGCCATGTATAGTTCAGATGCAGTAACTCCAGCTCTACTCAGTTGCTTACTACCTACTCAGATATGATGTGTGCCTGTTGTTTACAGCTATACCCAAACCAGTATTACTGGACATGCTCCACCTCAGGATATCCAACTCCCTTGGAGCTACACACTGCAGGGACATATACCTGAGCACAGATGTTAATAGGACATTGTGGAGGGACAGATTCTTATCCCAGAGGCTCCACTCAGTACAGAATGTAATCCCAGTTTCACATAGGCAGAGCCACCCACTGACCACCTACTGGAGACATCTTGACGACTGTATGGGTGATTGTATATTTACCCCTGGGATATCCTCTGTGTCCCTGCTAGACAGAGGCACACTAGCATAAACGTACATGGGCTATCATGTGTGACCTACTATTCACACACACAGTGTAGTAATGTGACAGGGATACCTACGAATGCCAAACACACTCTGGCTAGGTTTGTACATGCCCTAGGGCAGATAGCCTAGTATTGACCTCTGAACCTATGCTTATGTTTATGATGCACAATGTTTATTGCTGATACTGTTTGCAGGTCTTTATCATCTTTGCTTTACCAGTTTCCATGAAGAACTTCAGTATCTGCAGAACATATTTGATTATGTCAGGGTTCCACTATATTATAGATGTGTCTGTTGTCACATAACTGTGTGCACAGGGCGGATTGCTGTATAGTGACAGGTTCCTGGGTTAACACATGCAACTGCCAGATATGAGTGGCCCACTGCTGTACTCAGACATAGCCTAAGTGTGTGAGCATGCCCAGTACTGACATTACATGTTTTGTTTCCTGACATTTGTCTCATTTATTCAAGTATGTGAGCATGCCCAGTGTGAACCTTCAGTATGCTGCTATCTGAGGTCCACTACATTTGCTGATGTGTGCGAACATGACCAATATTAACATTTATACTGTGTGCGTCGGAAGTCAGGTTCTGCTCTCACTGCAGGACTCACCTTTGTGTCATAACTCAACAAGGATTATGCTGTGCCTGCAGTGTTTCCATGGAATACTTTGCATAGACTTATCAACATTCCATCATACAGGTGGGCCACTGCAACACTGTCATGGTTTAATGGTTCAGTACTTTGGCTATAGTGCACAGTATCCTCGGTTCGAGGCCCATCGCTGCTTTATATTTTTATACTGAGCAGACCGGACTGCTTAAGGGGCTGTTAAGGAAATATGAGCATGTTGGCTTTTGTTCAGCTATGCCCTACTTAGACCAGGCTTGTCCGACATTGCTCAATATTCACCAACATTGCTGGACGTTGCCCAATATTACTGAACATTGACCACAGTTGTGCTAGTTGGTGTGTGTGATTTTGTTTGCATATACTACATGGTGGTAATTGCTGTTTAGCACTGCTTTATATTGCTTAACACATGGCATTCATGCCTTTGGTGGTGCTGCAGGGCTGCCTATGTTGGATGCACATACTACACTCCCTGCACATGTTTGGAAGCAGGTAGTGTCAACTTAGGCATCCCTTTTACTTTATGTGCGAGTCGGAGAGGGGTATCATTTCCAGAGTTCCTACTGAGCCAGTGTATATGCTATGTGTTGCCTCTTTGCCAAGGCCAAAGCATACTGGGCACGCCTCCTTCTGCCTACTGGGGAAGGCTCAGGTTGTTCCTCCTCTGAGTCACACTCTGCCTGTGATGGCCTTGGAAATGGTGGGGGGCTGTTTGGCCCAGGCCTATGCTGGTCCTGCTGCAGCTGTTTTTGCAGGATCATATTTTATAGCATAGCACATACCATGACAATTTGGGTGCATGTAGTTGGTGAGTACTGCAAGGCTCCACCAGATGTGTCCAGGCACCGGAACCATGACTTGAGCAGCCCAAACACACACTCTATTACATTACGTGTTTGTGCATGTGCCTCATTATGGTATTCCTGTTCAGGTGTGTGTGCGTTTCTGATGGGTGTCATCAGCCAAGGCTCCAGTGCATAGCCAGCATCCCCCACTAGGTGACCATGTGGGATGTCCCCATTGGCAAATGTTTGGTACAGCTGCGTCAGATGCCAGATATGGGAATCATGGTAGCTTCCAGGGCAGCCTGCACACACATTCAGTATTATGCCCTGTGCATCACACATGACCTGGCAGTTGATGGAGGGGAAGCCCTTGCGGTTGAAGTAGACCCTACCCCGCTCGCCGGCTGGTGCTTTGATGCATATGTGCGTGCAGTCTATTGCACCCACTACCTCAGGGTATTCTGCTATTTGCTGGAAGAGATGCATATTGCTGGCCAATACCTCACAGGAATTGGGGAAATATACATGATCACCGACATGTGCTGACATGGCATCCAGGAACTGGTGTAGTACCCTGGATGCTGATGCCTGTGATATCCCCATCTTATCACCAGTTGGTCTCTGGAAGGTACCTGTTGCTAATATTCTTAGGCCAACACATACCTTGGTTTCCACTGGGATGGGTTCCCCTCTGTTGTTTCTGTGTGTGAGGCATGGCCTGAACAGCTCAACAATTTGCTGCAGGAGGTCTCCGTCCACTCTATAGCGCTCCACTATCTCCAGCTCATGTAGCCCCTGGTAGGTTACCCTGGGCCTGTACAGTCTTCTCTGTCTCCTTACTGTGGGTTGTCCAGCAGCATTTCCATTGTCACCACCCTCAGCATGTTGCATATGTCACCTTATAACAGCAATGGCAGCCCCTAACATTTCTTTGTCTCAGTAAAGCTTTTTCAGGTTTCACTTCTATTAGCTTACTGCAGTGTCTGTTGTGAGAAACATAATGGAGTATTGTTGGCAGAGTTTTAAGTGCTAGGCTGGGCTGAGTTAGTGTACTGCCTGTGTAATTGCCTGATTCTGATTGTTTTCACCTGCTAGCTCTGCTAGTACTCCCTGGTAGCTTCTTACTATTTGTTGTGCTTCCTTTTTCCTTTCTGTTTCCTCGGGGGGGGGGGGTGCGCCACGCACAAAAGTGCAAACACGCTCACAGTAGCTAACACATGCGCACACATGCTTACACGGACTAAAAGTTGCTTATTCGGGTTAAAACGCGTGCACACCAGCACAAACGCGCTTACAACTCTTTACACAGCCTTATATATGCTTACTCTGGCTTAAACACGCACACTCATGCTTACACACGTGCACTCTGTCTTACTCGGGTTTACAGGCACGCACACACACGCATGCACGCTCAGCAAGAAACTTTGGTGTTGTCCACGGTATACACCTTCCATTTCTTGGCTTTCCCTAGCCTACCTGTTGACACACCTCTTTCCATGATGTCTAACTGACAGCGGACACATGCCACTCTGCTCCAATGAGCTTCACTTCTTTCGAACATATCCCCCTCGTGATGTCACCTATCTTCTACTCTGTTACTCCCCATATCCTACTCCTACACTCCACTGACTGTGCTCATTTGCTTTGTAAACTAGTGATTCACTGTCCTAACACTCATTTACATAGGATTGCCTACTAATGCTTGGTTACATGTCTTAGACTGAGCTTCCCCCCTTAGCAACCTCTACTCGGTGGCCATGTTGTCTTCAGCCTGCCATTCCCTTGCATTGTTCTTTAACAATTTCTATAAAATCCACATTTGTGGGTTATAATTTTTAGTATTCTGGTTTTTAGAGCGCAGCCTGTTTGCGCGGTGCTGCACTACACTTAAACATCGGAAATCGGCGTAAAAAATATTTTTATTTTAATTTTGCATCAGGGAACATTTCCAATGGCCATATATTTGGCCATTGGCATGCTTCCTGCACTGGATGCAACCTTTATTTGGAGCTGTCACGGCTCCATTTTGCTATTTGCGGAACGGTACTCAGTTGTCAACTGAGTACATTTCTGCAAATAACACTGCTCTTACTCGGACAGGTTCTGGTTTCCTGAATCACAAATCTACCTCATTTGCATGCCTTTCGTATGCAATTGAGGTGATTTGCATGTCCCAGCCCTGTCCGTGTAAGAGCCGTTGTAGGAGCTCTCTTGCATGCCCCTACAGGCTGTTCCTGGATCGCTCGTCAGACATGATGGCTGCATGGAGTCTTACTCTACTCTTAGACTCAATGCAAGCCATCGTGAATCTGGCCCAATGTCTTTCCATGTCAAAGCTAACATGTAGCTGAACTGCAAAGTACACACTGTGGGAGCAGGGCTGTTTCAGCCTGAAGTTAGGCCCTTTCATATTTTCTCAGGAATGTATGGATTGGCACAGTGATTAAAGTGTTTATCTTACAGACACAAAGTACAGTGTTTAATTCTCACTTTTGAAAAAGAAATCCACTGGGCTTAAAACGGCCACAAGGGCAGATAACCTTGTACTTACTTATGAACCTATAGTGAGTTAAGTAGAAGATGTGAAAAGTGTAGATTTATTGAAGAGTAATGTATAATTTTGTTGTACAGCCAAAAAAAAGTTGATGCATAAAACTAAAAATAAGCATGTGGAAATGAAAATATATAAAAAGAAGAAATCGAAAATAAAAAAAAATGTAAAAACACAATCATTTTTACCTTGACACAATCTCTGACATTTCCTAACAGAGTGGCTGAAAGACTCCCCACCTACTAGACTACCCATCTATAGGACTTCAAGTAAACAGGTTTAAATTGTCTGAATGACAAACCACCTTAGTCTCCCATGTCTCACATTTCAGTATCACCTATTGTGCCTTGAGCTGGCCAGTTAAAATTGAAACCCCTACCACACCCTCCTTCCTATCCATTTGTATTCCCACTATGCTCATAATCTGTAGCAAATACATTGTTGTCTAAACAAAGATCTGCACTGACAGAAGAAAAGAGTTTGTCCTTGTAATAATGTGGAGTTCACCGGAATAAATATATAGACAGATATATAGACAGGTGATAGATAGATAGATAGATAGATAGATAGATAGATAGATAGATAGATAGATAGATAGATAGATAGATAGATAAATTAGTATAGAGAGAGGAGAGACATGGTTTACCTTACAAATGTTAACCTGGATGCTCTTGCTTAGGGTTTACTTGATAACAGAAGGATTTTTTGCCATTTATATTAATATATTATGTGAACATATCTATACACACTGAACAGAGTGAATGAGAGTTGTTGACCACGACTGTCAGCTGAGATTATAAGTATCCTGTTTTTTTCGATTATTTATACAGATTATTGTTTCTAACAATTAATATATAGCACTTTTATTGCCTGCTTTTTAGTCTTTGAGTGTATTTTCTTGCTATTAACTAAAGTGATTTCTTTGCAGTTAAAAGCATTCTGTATTTTTACAAATCTTTATCTGTTTAAAAACTTTCATTTGTGTCTTTCTCTAGTGCTTACTGTCTGTAGGCTATTGTTTTTGTCCCCACCCCCCTCCCAGTTGGTGTCTTGCTTTTATACTTGGTGGCTTTGCAGTTGCCCGCTCCTACTGTAAATCTGATCTGTGACACTCCTCCCAGTCTAGTGTCATTAGCTCATTCTACTTATTACAGAGAGAACATTGGATAATGCCTTCTGTTTCGCCTTTTTCCCTTTCAAAAAAAAAAAAAATTTTTTTGCCTGAATCTCCTTGTGTTCTGACTGTGCTTCTCAAACATTTTGGAAATATAGAGTATATTTCAGAGTATTTATTATAACTGTAATTGCCTTAATATTGCTAAAACTCAAGTGCTCTAGGTTGCACTGCATCTGAAGTGTTTGTATGTTTTAGCTGCTTTTCTGTATATATAGACTTCGCTGTTTCTTTAATTAAGCTCTGCAAAGTTGTTTTATTGCATTCCTGCCTGTATTTCTGAGTTTTTTGCACTTTTTAAGTTTGTTTTTGCTTAGTTTAACTGGTAGGCTACACACTCAATTGTGCTAGCCGAATTAAAGCATTTATTGTATTTCTGTACCTAATTTCTGCTACTTTGTAAAAAAAAAAAAAAAAAAAAAAAAAAAATATCCTTGTTTCCCGCCTTTACTGAACTAGAATAGTCCAGTTTTCAGGTATTGCTGATCTCTGGGCTGTGTCATAGTTCCTGTGTTGCCCGTATCCTTATTTGGATAGGAGGAAGCTTCTTTGTTCACCAGTGAGAGTGGGGAGCTCTGAGCAGCCTATCTGTCCCTTGAGGAGTGGTTCCAGCCCAGTGTCTTGTAGCGTATTGGCTGTTTTGGGCCATTTCCTATCTCTTTCTAACCCCCTGCTTTAAAGCCAGCTTTAGCGCGCTTTTGCGCTTGTAATTTAAAGTTTGTCCTGTTTGTTGCATTTAACTGTTGAGGCTACACACTCAAATACGCTAGCCTGTGTTACATATTTATTGCATTTTCCTGCTGTTTATTGCAAAAAAGAAAAAAAACAAAAAAATTATCCTTGTTTCCCGTCTTTCCTGACCTAGAGTAGTCCAAATACAGGTTTTGCTGTATTCTGGACTTTTGGAAAGTTCCTGTGTTGCCCATTTCCTTTCTTGGATAAAGGGAGGCTTCTTTGTTCACCAGTGGCAGTGGGGAGCTTAGAGCAGCCTATTTATCCCTGGAGGAGTGTTCACAGCACACGAATCTGGTAGTCTATTGGCCGTTTTGGGCCAATTTCTAGCTCTTTCAAGTCACCCTGTATAAAACCCGCTTTGGCATGGTTTTTGCACTTGTTACTACTCAGCCAAGCTCCTCGTGGTCCTGCAGAGTGGTGCTAGCAGCAGAGAGGCTAAAAGAGCAACTGCTAACCTGATAAAAGTGTTTTTTTTTCCTCCTACTACCTGGACAACTGTCCGATCTAGCTAAACTGCAAGTATTTCTGCTTCTTGAACTGTCTTAAACTGTTTAAAGTTGTTTTTGCATCTGCACTTTTAAAGTTTGACCTGTTTGTTGCATTTACCTGTTGAGGCTACACACTCAAGTGTGTTAGCCTGTGTTACATATTTATTGCAGTTTCCTGCTGTTTGTTGCAAAAAAGAAAAAAAAAAAAAATTATCCTTGTTTCCCGTCTTTCCTGACCTAGAGTAGTCCAAATACAGGCTTTACTGTATTCTGGACTTTTGGAAAGTTCCTGTGTTGCCCATTTCCTTTCTTGGATAAAGGGAGGCTTCTTTGTTCACCAGTGGCAGTGGGGAGCTTAGAGCAGCCTATCGATCCCTGGAGGAGTGTTCCCAGCACAAGAATCTGGTAGTCTATTGGTCGTTTTGGGCCAATGTCTAGCTCTTTCAAGTCCCCCTGTATAAAACCCGCTTTGGCACAGCTTTGCACGATTTTGCACATAGCGCAGCATCGGGCAGCTCTGCTTAATTGGGTTTAAACCATTCTCGGCTCCACAAAGTCTGCTCTTCACTTTTTCCCTTAGAACTGATCTAGTTCTCATAATAAACACCCTATTCCTACTCTAAAGCCTGGCACTTGCTCACTAAAGCAATTATATAAGTCAGCACTAAAAATTAAAAGCACTACACCCTCACAAACTCCCTTGAGTACCTTGTTCCCCACTGGCCCTTTTTCAATTATAAAGGAATTCCCAATACTATTCTAGCATGTCCAAAGGTCAGTTGTCAATCTCCTCTCCGGTCCAGCTGGTGAATCTGGGAATCTTGTGGCAATGTTACAACTGCCTCATGTACACAGACAACCCTCTCCTCCTCCCAACAAATTCCAACACATGTGAGAGATGCAACCATATAGCCAAACTGGAGGCTAAGCTCTCTCAACTCAGTACTGGTGTAACCAGTCAGGACGAGAAGGAAACCACACTCACTACAATTCCAGTCTCACATAGACCTACCACGACAGCAAACCAAACGCATAAACACACAAAAACATACTCGGAGGCTCTAACTAAAAAGCTGCCTAAGCAGCAAAGACCTCCAAAGCAGATACCCAAGCAACCGCTAAACCAAAACAAAACAAGTGCAACACATAGCTCACAAAGCCAGTGTGCCGATCAGTCACAGCCCTTAAGGCTAAACAACAGACCTGATACAGTTGTAATAGGTGACTCTATCGTCAGGCACACTGACGTCCCGCTCACCAGGCTGAACAAGGAGAAGGTCACGGTGAGCTGCCTGTCGGGCACTAGGATCTGCCACATAACACAAGCACTCAGGTCACTCTAAGGCAAGTACAAATATGACTCAGTCATTGTCCATGCTCGTGTGAATGACCTGAGACGTACCACCCTGGACTACATGAAAAGAGACATAGAGGAGCTCTCTGAGCATGTAGCCCAGGCCGGTATGACCCTGACCTTGAGTAGCATCTTACCCTCACCAAGAATGATGCCACAATATGAAGACAAGATGATCAATTTCAACAATTGGCTTAAGTATTGGTGTCATTCAAAGGGGATCCAATGCCTGTCAGCCTGGGATGACATGCTCGAAAAGCCAGGATGCTTCGCTAGGGACGGCTTGCATCTGTCACCCCTGGGCTTTCGGATATTGGCAAAGGCTCTTGCCACCCCCATAGTGCCTTTTTTAGGCAAGGCTCAAAAGATAAACCCACCTCCATAGGTATCACAAGAGATAAGAAACTAAGAGTAATGCTACTTAACGCCAGAAGTCTAAACCTCAAGATGCATGCACTCAAAACTCTCCTTAGCATGGAGAACATCGATAACTGTGCAGTAACAGAAACCTGGTTCAAGGCTCCTGAGAGCACCCCAGCACTACCAGGTTATACCTCATACCATGCTTTTCGGCCCCAAAACTTGGACCGAACCACAAAAGGAGGGGGAGTATCAATATTCATCAAAGATACCCACACCTCCAGGTTGGTGGCACAGCACGAAGCATCAGAGACTATCCATGTGCAACTAACAGTGGGCAAAACTGCCTTCCAGTTTATAGCCTGCTACAGATGACCCTCCCAAACCCAGGAACCCCACTCGGCCTTCCTGAGAACACTGGAAAATATGAAGGTCTCTCCAAACACCATTATATTGGGTGACTTCAACTACCCAAACATAGACTGGGGGCATTACTCTAGCTCCAACACCCTAGCCCAAGGGTTCCTAGAATTTATAATCAAATGCTATGGAACAACTTGTTACCACTCCCACAAGAGGGGAAAACATTCTGGACCTGATCATCACCAACATGGGGGCTCTATTCTCCAGACCAGAAGTGTATTCCCTCACTAGTAAGATCAGACCATAAACTAATCTCACTGGATATTCACATCCCGACCCCACCCCCTGCCCAGAAAACCACAGTGAAAAACTTCTCTAAAGCAAATTTCACACTCCTCAAAACCGAGGTGGAATCCTTCAAAGCCCCCGGGCCTGTGGAAAATACGGCCCAGACCACAGAATCCTTTATAAACGCATTCTATGAACACCTTCAGGAATGCATGGATCATGCAATCCCAAATAAAACCAAGACCCAATCCTCCAAAGGCAGGCATCCCGTCTGGTGGATCCCAGCCATAAACAAACTATACAATAGAAGGAAGAAGCTACTACATGATAGAGCAAAATCCCAAAAAGAGACGGCATCTCTGATCAGTATTAGCAAAAAACTACGGGCACTCATAAAATCGTCTAAGACCAGCTTTGAGAGAAAAATTGCACAGGACACTAAGGATAATCACAAGGCTTTCTTTAGTTATGTTAGGAACCTGGGTGGGAATTCCCAGATATGCTCAGAATTAGTCCAAAATGACAAAAAATACACTGAACCCACAGACATTGCCAACATCCTAGCTGACAGGTTCAGCGAAAACTTCTCCCCACCAAAGGGCAAATATCTATCCCAGCAGAGTGCTGCCCCTGACATGACAGATGCTCAGGTAAGAGCCGCCCTCACCAAAGCTAAAAACACAGCATCAATGGGACCAGACGGTGTCCCAGGCTGCGTCCTACATGAACTCCAAGAAGAGCTAAACCCAAACATAAAACTACAGTTCAATCTCAGCCTTACTACAGGATATGTACCCAAAGAGTGGCGTACAGCAACAGTGGTCCCTCTCCACAAAGGTGGTGCCTCAACAGATCCTGGAAACTATCGCCCCATATGCCTGACTAGCTTGGTCTGCAAAGCTATGGAAAGGATAATCACGGACCTCATAAATAAAGATATTGGGGACCTACAGACACTGGATCCTACCCAGTTCGGCTTTGTTAAGGGCAGATCCTGCCTCTTAAACCTGGTCAATTTCTTTGAAACAGTCACCAAGGGCATTGACGAGGGGAAGGTGGTCCACACAGCCTATCTGGACCTCACAAAAGCCTTCGATACAATACCCCACTCGGGCATTATAGATAAGCTCACCAGCTTAAATATAAACCCCTATGTCACTAGATGGGTTGCAAACTGGCTCAAGGACAGAACCCATATGGTTAGAATTGCTGGAGCCATGTCAGACTCCAAACCAGTTACAAGTGGCATCCCACAAGGCTCAGTCCTGGGACCTCTCCTGTTCGGTATATATTTCCCGGAGGTACAGGCCAAAACGGAAGGACTGTGGCTGACCAAGTTCACAGATGACTGCAAACTAGGCGCCATAATCAACTCTCCAGCCGACACAAGCATCCTACAAAAGGGCCTCATAGAAACAGACAACTGGTGCCAGAGCCATGGCCTCAAGCTAAACGCCAAAAAGTGTATAGTCATCCCCTTTGGCAAAAACAAAGTGCCCACAAATTACCACATAGGTGGTAATCCATTAAGTACGGAAGAAGTAATTATGGACCTGGGGACCCAAGTTGATAGCAATCTCTCATTTGAAAACCACGTGGTAAAAGTGGCTAGAAAAACATTTTATATAGCCCACCTAATCATGAAGGGATTCACATCTAGATCAGGGGAGGTCATCGTGCCTCTTTACTCATCCCTCATCAGGCCCATAATTGAGTACAATGCCCCTTTTGGGATGTACCTTACCAGACACCTGCAGCAACTGGAAAGACCCCAAAAGTACCTCACCAAGAGGATCAAAGGGCTCAAACAGATGCCATATGCTGCCCGGTTAAAGAAACTCCAGCTCTACTCAGTGGCATACTGCCTGCCCAGAGGCGATGTGTGCCTGACGTATAAAGCCATGTCCAACCCGGAATTAATGGACAAGCTGCACCTCAGAAAATCCAAATCCCATCGAGCTATGCACTCGAGAGACTTGAACCTCAGCACTGAAATAAATAGAACATGCTGGAGGGACAGATTCATAACCCAAAGGCTCCCTTCACTCTGGAATAAAATCCCAGTCCAGGTTAGGCAGAGTCCCTCATTGACTCTCTTCAAGAGGAATCTTGATGAGTGGATGGGAGATCGTAGGTTTACCCTGGTTATCACTTCTGTGTCACTGTTAGACAGAGGCACAGTATACTAACCTCGAAAAAGGGCATAGCAAAATTCATTTAAAATGGGTGGCGAAAGCCAAACACACTCTGGCTAGGCTTATAAATGCCCTAGGGCAGATAGCCTAGTATGAACCTATGAACCTATTAGTTACCCTGACTGAGGCTTGCAGAGAAATTAAATTCTCAACTAAAGATAGAATGTATTAGGAAGACTGATAAAGAAGTTGGCATAGAGAGTTAGAGTTAGAAAGAGCAGAAGCAGCGGGTTAATCTGGTGTTAGGAAAAAGGGCACATTTCAAAAATGATGCCCATATTGAAGAACACCTGTTCTCTAACAGGGTAGTAATGAACCAAAAGAGCCTGGCCTAATGTCACTGGCTTCACAGCAGCATATTAAGCATGCCTGTTTACAAGCCTAAGTTAAAATTAAATAAAACTGAAAAAAATAAAAGTAACTGCAATAACAGTTTAAAAAACTGCCATTTTACTTCCCACTCACTATCTGTGACACTTAGAAAGCCATGTTTAGTGAGTGTGGGAAAATAAAGAACAGGAAAGAACACATGCAGTTATCTGCATCAGAAGGATGTGTAAGAGAGAGAGAGAGAGAAAAATAGTGAGTGTGTGCCCTTAAATCTTTACTTCTGTGCTCAAGAAATCTGGATAAAGCCAACAATAATGGTGAGATACAGACTCTAAATCAGGGAATTTTTTAAATATTAGCCTAATTCACTTAAAAAGTGAATTGAGGAAGAGGTTTTGTATCTGCATGCTTTTTTTCTGAGCAAAAAGAAGTATGAAACTATATAGTATACTGGCTGGGCTTATTGTCTAATTTTTAGTTGATTTGTTGGAAAATCAAACATTTTTGAGACATGGCAAAACTATGATGTAAACTCAGGGGCATTCTGCAAAATAAGGAGAGTTGAGAGATATGTGGGATGGGGGAAAAGATGCATTGCTTTGCACTATATATTAGTTTTCATTTTATCACAATTAGACTTCAGAGGTGCAGACAGTCAAGAAAGACATTGTAATTGCTGGGCACATTTGTCTGATTGTGTGAGTGCAATCTTGTGTGTGTGTGTGTGTGTGTGTGTGTGTGTGTGTGTGTGTGTGTGTGTGTGTGTGTGTGTGTGTGTGTGTGTGTGTGCGTGTATGCGTGTGTGCGTGTGTGTGTGTGTGTGTGTGTGTGTGTGTGTGTGTGTGTGTGTGTGTGTGTGTGTGTGTGTGTGTGTGTGTGTGTGTGTGTGTGTGTGTGTGTGTGTGTGTGTGTGTGTGTGTGTGTGTGTGTGTGTGTGTGTGTGTGTGTATGATAGATATATCTATATCTATCTATATGTATATATATATATATATATATATATATATATATATATATATATAGGTTGGTACTCGGCTATCAGCCCTAGGGCCTAGACAAGCCTAGCCATAACAATTCCCTGGCTATTTCTTCCCACACTATTTACTTCCCTGGACCCCTGTCTAGCAGGGCGACTGACGTGATCCCCGGGGTGAATTTCCTTTCTCCCATCCAATCATCAATGTTCCTTT
>NC_056730.1:337483138-337503138 GCF_019279795.1 Protopterus annectens
AAATAAAATAAATTCATAGTCTATTTTTTCAGATACACCCTATGGTACTTTAAAAAACATTTAATATTTATCACATCATTTAATCCCAGGAATTTGTCGGCTCTTAAATTAATTTGCCATTTGGTCTCCCTTTGTTCTATATAATTTTAAAATTACCCCCTCTGAGAGTAAGTCTACCTTGCTCCAAGACGGAAAATAATTTTTTTTTAAAACCAATACATTCTAAACTATGTCTATAAAGTGCATTCCTACTATCCTTTTTCCTTGATACTGTTCATGTGATCTCTAGTCCTGATATATAGATTTCTAGTGGTCATACCTACATAAAATTTTTGACACTTGCTACACACTGCAATGTAGACCACTCCTTGACTTTTACATGAAAAATATCCAGTTACTGGAATAGTATACAAAATATGTGGTAGTTCAATATATGGTCCTTCTAGGATATATCTACACATGATACACCCATAACATTTATACATCCCATGTGCTCTAATAGTGGATGCTGTATCAATGGTGATAGGATCCCTACCTTTTTCTAACAAGGCTTTTAAATTATAATCATTTCTATACACAAATATGGGCTTAGGGCCCACACTTTTCAACAACTCAAGGTTCCCCTCAACTATTTTCCAATTTCTTTGAATAATATTTCTAATAATGCCCCCATCTATAGTCATGGGCATACCAAAACATAAATGCCTTTCATTAGAATGTGTTATATTATTTGTTTTTGGAACTAACTTAAGTGTTTTTTTCAAAATAGGCAGATACCAAATCTCTCTCCTGTCCCATACATACTTAATTTGTTCATTCAATAATTCTTCATCATAACCTCTGTCCAGGAAACGTTTTTTGATGTATATAAATTCATCAGCCAAAGAATGGTCATTCTACTGGCTCTGATGAATTTCCCCTTTGGAATGTTATTTTTTATAAATTTGGGGTGCTGACTAGAGTAATGTAAATAACTATTCATGAATGTACTTTTTCTGTGAATATTGCTAACAAAATTGTTAGTGATGTTGTCCCATTTTAAACTAACATCCAAATAATTAATGGATGTACAAATATCACAACTGTAAATTTAAAAAAATGATGAACAAGAATTTAACGGTTCGACAAAAGAATCGACTGTTTTAAGTCCTCCTACTATGATGAACACCAAATCATCAATAAACCTCTTATAGGTTCATAGGTTGGTACTGGGCTATCTGCCCAAAGGTATATATTTCCCCAGCCACATTGTGCGGTATTCACCGCCCCTTTAGTAGTTCCCTAGACCCTTGTACTAGCAGCTAGTACCCTTGGCCCCTATCTAGTAGTGCTGTTGGTGTGATCCCCGGTGTGAACTTTCTGTTACCCATCCACTCATCAAGGTTCCTCTTGAAGAGTGATAGTGAGGGGCTCTGTCTTATGTAGATCAGGACCCTGTTCCATAGTAATGGAAGTCTCTGTGAAGGGAATCTATCCCTCCAGCATGTTCTATTCATTGTTGTGTTGAGGTTTATATCCCTAGAGTGTGTAGCTCGAGTAGATTTGATTTTGCTAAGATGGAGCATGTTCAACAATTCTGGGTTGGATATGGCTCTGTACGTTAGACAGAGATCGCCTCTGAGAAAGCGGTATGCAACAGAGAACAGTCTTAGCTTTTTCAATCGTGCTGCATAGGGCAACTGTTTGAGGCCAGTAATCCTCTTGGTTAGGTACCTTTGTGGTCTCTCCAGCTGCTGGAGATGTCTAGCCAGGTACATTCCAATTGGTGCTTTGTACTCAATAACGGGTCTGATGAGGGAAGAGTAGAGGGGCACCATTACATCCTTAGATCTTTATGCCAACCCTTTCGTGATCAGATGGGTCACATAGAAGGATTTTCTAACTACTTTGGCAACATGGTTATCAAAGGAAAGCTGACTATCTACTTGGTTCCCTAGATCCCTTATTTCTTCTTCAGATTTCAGGGGATTACCTCCTATGTTGTAGTTTGTGGGTACTCTGTGTTTTCCAAAGGGGATTACTACACATTTTTTTGCATTTAGCTTGAGACCATGGCTTTGACATCATGCATCAGTCTCATTTAGGCCCTTCTGGAGGATCTCCATGTTGGCCGGAGACTCTATTATTGCACCCAGTTTGCAGTTGTCCGCAAACTTAGTCAGCCACAGCCCTTCCGTGCTTGCCTGTACTTCTGAGAAGTGTATGCCAAACAGGAGGGGCCCCAGGACAGAGCCCTGAGGCACACCACTCGTTACTGGTCTGGATTTGGACATAGATCCCGCTACTCTTACTTTGTGGGAATCTGTCGGAGAGCCAGTTTGCAATCCATCTTGTGACATAAGGGTTTATGCCCAGGCTGGTGAGCTTATCAATAATACCTGAATGGGGAATGATGTCAAATTCTTTAGCAAGGTCAAGGTAAGCCGTGTGTACCTCATTTCCCTTATTTATAGCCTGAGTAACTGTCTCAAAGAAATCCACCAGGTTCAGGAGGCATGATCTGCCCTTGACGAAGCCGAACTGTGTGGGGTCCAGCAACTGGAGGTTCCCAATCTCTCCATTTATGAATTCCATAATGATTTGCTCCATAGCCTTACAGATCAGACTATAGGATATTGTAGTATAGGACTTGAAAAGTCTCCTTGTAAGTCCTTAAAATGTGATGTTCCCACCATCCCATGACACTGTTTGCAAATGAGGGGGCCACAGGAGAACCCATGGCTATACCTTGAACCTGTTTATAATATTTGTTGTTGAAAAAAAAATAATGGTTATTTAAAATAATGTCTAATAAGTTACAATAAAAATTGACACGAGTACTGTCCTCATTTGTAAACTGGCTTAAATATGCTCTGGCATATTCAATGCCTATATCATGAGGTATACACATATACAATGAATCGACATCCAGTGTAAACATGATATGCCTATTGGAATCAAAAGCCATTGTCTCACTGAACTCTCTAATACTTTCCAAAAAATTCCACGAGTCCTTCAAAAAAGACTCCATATTTTGAACTAATGGTTGTAAAAAAGTGTCCACCATAATAGAAATTCCTTCAGTTACATAGTTGGGGGCTGATATAATCGGCCTAAAGGGAGGGTCTACCAAACTCTTATGAGTCTTTGGAATTCCAAATAAAACACCTATTTTTGGATTTTCAACATTGCAAAAATTGTATGTGACTTCATTTAAATCCCCACACATCAAACTGTCATAGAGAAAACACGAAATATATTTATAACATTTGTGAATGTCAATACTCTCTACTTTTTTATACTCGTGTTCAATAGACAACATTGTTTCCATTTTCATAACATACTGATTTTGGTCCATGATGACCAACATGCCCCCCTTGTCGCTTTTCATTATACGGATACATTTATTATCACACAAATCTTTCATAGCCAACCTTAAGTCTCTATTCAAATTATTAAAATGAGACATTCTGTTAGTATTATTACACAACAATTATTTTAGTTCATTTTCACATGCTGTTTCAAACCACTTTTAAAGTGTGATTCAATAGAGGATTGTAACTAGAAGGTTTGACTAATACACTGTCAGTACATTTCACATACTTCAACAAATAATTGAAATTTCATTTTCTAATATATTTTGTCAAGTCTAGGATAGTACTGATGATAGCCGCCTTTTTAGAAGGCACAAAATTAATACCCAACCTTAATAAATCCAAATTATGTACATTCAACTCAAAACTAGACAAATTTAAAATGTCTTTTGTCATTTCATTGTACCTTATTCATTGTCTGTAGATTCGTTAGACGCCATCCAACCCTTCTTCCAAGTCATCATGGGCCTCATTTTTGCTGGTCTCTGTTCTTTTCTGAGTACTAAAAAAGTTTTTGGTTTAGCACCAAGTTATTTTGTAGTTTCATTCCCAAAAACCTGTGAATTGACTTTGTTTTGATGTACTATCAGCTCAGGTGTTATGTTCCCATTTGAACTGTTGGCTGACTTCCTCCGATTTACTTGATAAGAACCTACAGTTCTACTCTTCGTAACTTCTGCAAATGTAGCGGAACTCTTCAGCCCACGTTGTTTATGGTGAACTGGCCCTGGAGTACGCTGATTTCCTGTGTCCTGGGTCCTTTCTGAGTGTGGCAGTGGTAGTTTTTTATTTTTATTAGTTTCTTTGTAACTGTGCTCTTTTTGTTTATAGTTTTTTATTGTGCTGCCATGTCCGAAACACAGGGTGATCTGTTAATGGATGTTAGTGTCTACACTATCCAAGGAACTCTGGGGCAGAATTTAACTCATGCTGTTCTAAAAACTATGGAAGATATACAAAAATCACTACATTTACTACTAAATGAGCATTCCCAGGTTGAGTTTGCATGTTCTGGGTCCAAGGATGAAACAGAGACTGTCATTGAGGTAAATACCAAAGGACAAAATGCTTTCTTTTCCAGGAGAAATGATTCGATGGATGAAAGGGCTGTAAAGCCAAATAAGGCATATGCGAATGTTGCAGCAGTTTTAAATAATGGTGAGGATCCTTTTACCAATACTAAAAGGCTTGTAGACCCTGCAGACTTGACTCTGTATAGGGAACAATGTGACAATTTAAGCAAATTACTCAAAAAATGCAAAAGTCTTGACATTGAAAACAAGTATTTTCATAAATGTATAGAATTGAACATTGTTCCCAAAGGACTCAGGTTTTTCAAGTGTCTCAGTTTCAGATAATGATTCTTTTTTTGTTAAACCGAAAGAGTTTTTCAATGAAGCAGGCTTAGCTTTCTGGGGTTATTGATTGAACGTAATAATAATACCATGAGAGAACTCAAAGAAGAAATTCTAAGGGTGGAACAAGCCATAGAGTCTAAATTCCAATTTGAGTTTTGTGAAAAAACTGAACATGCATTGATGTTAGAGGACATTGAACAACATGAGAAACTGCTTAGAAAAAGGAAAAAACAAATTAGATCGGGACCTAGTGGCATATGAAACTGACACTGCATATTCTGTTTCTGTTACTAACAGAAATAAGAACTTTTCATCTTTTGGTAGAAATCAACGTACTCCAGGGCCAGTCCACCTTAAACAACGTGGTCTGAAGAGTTCTGCTACATTTGCGGAAGTGACAAAGGGTGGAACTATAGGTTCTTTTTAAGTAAGTCAGAAGAAGTCAGCCAACAGTTCAAATGGGAACATAACACCTGAGCCGATAGTACATCAAAACGAAGTCAATTCACAGGTTTTTGGGAATGAAACTATAAAAGAACTTGGTGCTAAACCAAAAACTTTTTTAGTACTCAAAAAAGAACAGAGACCAGTAAAAAATGAGGCCCATGATGACTTGGAAGAAGGGTCGGATGGCATCTGACTCCTCTACAGACAAAGAATAAGGTACAATCAAACAACAAAAGACATTTTAAATTTGTCTAGTTTTGAGTTGAATGTACATCATTTGGATTTATTAAGGTTGGTTATTCATTTTGTGCCTTCTAAAAAAGCAAATATCACCAACTATCCTAGACTTGAAAAAATATATTAGAAAATTAAATTTAAATTATTTGTTGAAGGATGTGAAATGTACTGACAGTGTATTAGTCAAACCTTCTACTTACAATCTTCTATTGAATCACACTTTAGTGTTTGAAACAGCGTGTGAAAACGAACTAAGAGAATTGTTGTGTAATAATACTAACAGAATGCCTCATTTTAATAATTTGAGAAGAGACTTAAGGTTGGCTATGAAAGATTTGTGTGATAATATATGTATCCGTATAATGAAAAGTGACAAGGGGAGCATGTTGGTCATCATGGACCAAAATCACTATGTTATGAAAATGGAAAAAATGTTGTCTAATGAACACGAGTATAAAAAAGTAGAGAGTATTGACATTCACAAATGTTATAAATATATTTCGTGTTTTCTATATGACAGTTTGATGTTTGGGGATTTAAATGAAGTTACATACAATATTTGCAATGTTGAAAATCCAAAAATATGTGTTTTATTTGGAATTCTGAAGACTCATAAGAGTTTAGTAGACCCTCCCTTTAGGCCGATTATATCAGCCCCCAACTATGTAACTGAAGGAATTTCTATTATGGTGGACACTTTTTTACAACCATTAGTTGAAAATATGGAGTCTTTTTTTGAAGGACTCTTGGAAGTTTTTGGAAAGTATTAGAGAGTTCAGTGAGACAGTGGCTTTTGATTCCAATAGGCATATCATGTTTACATTGGATGTCATTTCATTGTATACTTGTATACCTCACGATCTAGGCACTGAATATGTCAGAGCGTATTTAAGCCAATATACAAATGAGGACAGTACTCACGTCAATTTTTATTGTAACTTATTAGACATTATTTTAAATAACCATTATTTTTTGTTCAACAACAAATATTTTAAACAGGTTCAAGGTATAGCCAGGGGTTCTCCCGTGGCCCCCTCATTTGCAAACATTGTCATGGGATGGTGGGAACATCACATTTTAAGGACTTATAAGGAGACTTTTCAAGTCCTGTACTACAAGCGGTTCATTGATGATTCGGTGTTCATCATAGTAGGAGGACTTAAAACAGTTGATTCTTTTGTCAAACAGTTAAATTCTTGTTCATCATTTTTTAAATTTACAGTTGGTGATATTGGTACATCTATTAATTATTTGGATGTTAGTTTAAAATTGTACAACATCACTAACAATTTTGTTAGCAATATTCACAGAAAAAGTACATTCATGAATAGATATTTACATTACTCTAGTCAGCACCCCAAATTTATAAAAAATAACATTCCAAAGGGGCAATTCATCAGAGCCAGTAGAATGACCAGCAAAGATCATTCTTTGGCCGATTAATTCATATACATCAAAAAACTTTTCATGGATAGAGATTATGATGAAGAACTATTGAATGAACAAATTAAGTATGTATGGGACGAGAGAGATTTGGTATTCGCCTATTTTGAAAAAAAGCACTTAAGTTAGTTCCAAAAACAAATATAACACATTCTGATGAAAGACATTTATGTTTTGGTATGCCCATGACTAGAGATGAGGGCATTATTAGATATACTATTCAAAGAAATTGGAAAATAGTTGAGGGGAACCATGAGTCATTGAAAAGTGTGGGCTCTAAGCCCAGATTTGTGTACAGAAATGATTATAATTTAAAAGCCTTGTTAGAAAAAGGTAGGGATCCTATCACCATTTATACAATATCCACTATTAGAGCACATGGGATGTATAAATGTTATGGGTGTAGCATGTGTAGATATATCCTAGAAGGACCATATATCGCACTGCCACATATCCTGAAACCTGCTTAGCATGGCACAGCCCTGGTAACCAGTGATCACATTCCAGTCTGATAAAATAGCAGGGTAATGACATCTTTAATAAGTGTATTTAATTCCATGTGCAAAACACCCGTCTTTGTGCTGTCATTACAGTAGCAAGGGGTGTAAGTCTATTGTCTGGGACACCTGAGTCTCTATGGCTTGCACAACACTGTTTTACATTTGAATGTGTTACATACATGGGTAGTATTCCAAGTTATATGCAGTCACACTGGCATGTAGTGTATCATTACATTACTACTGCTGACAGTGCTTTCCCGAGTAAGAGTAGATTGCAGATTGTAGTACTGGAACCAAATACCCCTGCATGCAAAGATATACTCTGAATCCTCACTGTTGTGTTCTTGTTGTGTGAGCTGTGTGTCATTAAGTATTTCCTACTGGATATTGATCTGACATGTGGATATCAACTGTAGACTACTGTGTGTATAGGACATGTCAGTGAGGAATGCTGACATGTAGTAATGGCATACCTATCAGTGTCAGACATCTATCTGTCAACATATTCATCCTAATGCATAACCAGTTGGCTAGCTGATGTCTATCTGGCTTCTGCACAGATGTGCAGATATCAGGTATCCATCTTGGCTGCTTACAGGCAGTCTGTGCTTGTGTGACACTGACATGTTTGCCCAGCTGTGTTATGAATGCCACAGCTAGGAATCCCCACCCTGTACACACCACATGCCATGGATACCTCAGCTACACTACCACAGTCAACAGAACATGCTTGGGTACAGGTCTCCAAGACAGACACTAACCATGTTATGTAATGCATGTTTCATACATGTCATTTGGAGCACCTTGCTGGCCCTCTGCAAGAGGCAATCAGATGATTGGATGTTGCATTTAACTCTCACCCTGAGGATCATTCCCGTGGCATCAGTTGATAGATGGCCTGCTGGCAAATGGCAGGTGGCATGATACCACTGTACCCACATCCCCTACTCTTCCCATCTCTCCATGGACAATATCCTAGTACACACCTATGAACACCTGTACCTATGGAACCCAGTACTGACAAAAGTGTCAATGTGCATTACTGAGAATAACAGTGTTTGTGTGTTTGTAAACCTGTAGTCGATAATACCCTGAGGCCCTTCACACCCACTGCATCCCCCCATAATTAGAAATGGCTGCTGCTGTAATGGACATTACATGTGCCTTGTTACACTCTTCACCCTATGGGCTACCTGGAGCTTGCAGTACTAGCACAACACTGTTGTACAAATGGGTAGATAGGCATGGGTTACCCTCTGAGTTCTGGCAAGTGTGTGTATGTGTGGAAGTGTGTATATTTGTAGGATACAGCATTCTGAGGCCACGTTCTCCTAATACAATATACCTTACCACAAAGTATAAGGGATAGTGATGTTACTGACTGCAGAAGAGCCATGACAAAGCATCACCCTACTATCCCTGTGGCATGTGCAATAAATGCATATCCCTGTAGTAGCACTCTTGAGATAGACAAGGGGCTGTATTGCAGTCCTGGTCAATGTGTGATGGTGGGTATGTCAGAGTATTATCATGGATTTCAATGAGTACAATATCCAATGTGGGGTGTGGGTGCTGGGTATACTGTCTTTACACCATGGTACTCCCAGTACATGTCCCAAGGTCCACTGTACAGGGACCACTGTCACCATCAACCATACAGGTAACTGATTACACTATCCAGCCCAATGATGCATGTGCTGTGTGCAACTTATCTGTAACAGAATGGACACACTGCTGAGGTAGTTAGCACTGATAAACCCAGGTCTCTCAGATGTGTGTATGACTGTTATTTGTTTGTCAATGTGTATATAACAGTATGTCACACTATGTATTGTTCATAAACAAGCAGTACATCCCCCATTACCATACTGTACAAGGCCTGATGATGTTCTTCACTTAACATGTATCCTGGAACACACCTCATACTAAAGGCTATGTGGTGTGTGCAATTAAGGCCACACACATTCATAGCACTACTTACCTAGGTAGGGGTTCTAGTCCCAGTGTTGCCAAGTAAGAGCGTGTGTGTATGTGAAGGGATCTACTTCAGTTTGCAGAATATACATGTCCCAGGAGGTCATCTGTCCGAGAGCTGACTGGCAAATGCTAACATTTCACAGATATCATCTTGTGGAAAGTCATTCCATCAAAACTAGTAGCAGATGTGTAAATGCCCTCTTCCCCACTGTATAACTGCACAGCGATACTGGGGTATATATATATATATATATATATATATATATATATATATATATATATATATAAAGAGAGAGAGAGAGAGAGAGAGCTGGGTGTGGATCTTATGGACACATCCACCATCATTGCGGTTATTGTTGAGTGTATCCCCCTGCTTAGTTGGCTGTAATACTGTACAGTTCATGTTAACAGGTTAAGTAGTTGTCAATCACAATATCTGCAGTTCTACATCACCCCACACCCTCCAAAGTGTGGGGCTGTGCCACCCACACCAGTACACGTATGTTTACCAAGTTGAGGATTGCACTACATTGTGGAAGGGGACATATACCCTGCCAGTACCATTGTCAATGACATTAAACTAGCAGACTGATTATTTCCCAATGTGATGTTGTGCTTATTCTGTGTTGGTGGAATTACATAGGCTAAAATGGGTTCCTTGCAAAAGTACATACATCCATGTGTACATTATTCTCTGTGTATTGCATCAACACCAAAGCATGTGTGTGAGTGTGTGTGTGTGTGTGTGTGTGTGTGTGTGTGTGTGTGTGTGTGTGTGTGTGTGTGTTTGTGTGTGTGTGTGTGTGTGTGTGTGTGTGTGTGTGTGTGTGTGTGTGTGTGTGTGTGTGTGTGTGTGTGTGTGTATGTGTGTGTTTTATACACAAACATGTGGTGTGTGCCACTTAGTACATTTACCATTGTCCACTGTAGAAGGGCTGTGACATCAGCCACCATGCACTCACCTGTATACACCCCTCAGACATATCAGGCATATGGCACATGCAGTTCATAGGTTCATACTAGACTATCTGCCCTAGGGCATTTATAAGCCTAGCCAGAGTGTGTTTGGCTTTCGCCACCCATTTTAAATGAATTTTGCTATGACATTTTTCGAAGTTAGTATACTGTGCCTCTGTCTAACAGTGACACAGAAGTGATATCCGGGTAAACCTACTATCTCCCATCCACTCATCAAGATTCCTCTAGAAGAGCGTCAATGAGGGATTCTGCCTAACCTGGACTGGGATTTTATTCCAGAGTGAAGGGAGCCTCTGGGTTATGAATCTGTCCCTCCAGCATGTCCTATTTATTTCATTGCTGAGGTTCAAGTCTTTTGAGCACGTAGCTTGATGGAATTTGGATTTTCTGAGGTGCAGCATGTCCATTAATTCTGGGTTGGACATGGCTTTATACGTCAGGCACAGATTGCCTCTGAGCGGGTGGTATGCCACTGAGTAGAGCTGGAGTTTCTTTAACCGGGCAGCATATGGCATCTGTTTGAGCCCTTTGATCCTCTTGGTGAGGTACTTTTGGGGTCTTTTCAGTTGCTGCAGGTGTCTGGTAAGGTACATCCTAAAAGGGTCATTGTACTCAATTATTGGCCTGATGAGGAATGAGTAAAGAGGCACGATGACCTCCCCTGATCTAGATGTGAATCCCTTCATGATTAGGTGGGCTATATAAAATGTTTTTCTAACCACTTTGACCACGTGGTTGTCAAATGAGAGATTGCTATCAACTTGGGTCCCCAGGTCCCTAATTACTTCTTCCGTACTTAATGGATTACCACCTATGTGGTAATTTGTGGGCACTTTGTTTTTGCCAAAGGTGATGACTATAAACTTTTTGGTGTTTAGCTTGAGGCCATGGCTCTGGCACCAGTTGTCTGTTTCTATGAGGCCCTTTTGGAGGATGCTTGTGTCGGCTGGAGAGTCTATTATGGTGCCCAGTTTGCAGTCATCTGCGAACTTGGTCAGCCATAGTCCTTCCGTGTTAGCCTGTACCTCCGAGAAATATATACCGAACAAGAGAGATCCCAGGACTGAGCCTTGTGGGATGCCACTTGTAACTGGTTTGGAGTCTGACATGGCTCCAGCAATTCTAACCATGTGGGTTCTGTCTTTGAGCCAGTTTGCAACCCATCTAGTGACATAGGGGTTTATATTTAAGCTGGTGAGCTTATCTATAATGCCCGAGTGGGGTATTGTATCGAAGGCTTTTGCAAGGTCCAGGTAGGCTGTGTGGACAACCTTCCCCTCGTCAATGGCCTTGGTGATTGTTTCAAAGAAATCGACCAGGTTTAAGAGGCAGGATCTGCCCGTAACAAAGCTGAACTGGGTAGGATCCAGTGTCTGTAGGTCCCCAATATCTTTATTTATGAGGTCCATGATGATCTTTTCCATAGCTTTGCAGACCAAGCTAGTCAAGCTTATGGGGCGATAGTTTCCAGGATCCGTTGAGGCACCACCTTTGTGTAGAGGGACCACTGTTGCTGTGCGCCACTCTTTGGGTATATATCCTGTAGTAAGGCTGAGATTGAACAGTAGTTTTATGTTTGGGTTTATTTCTTCTTGGAGTTCATGTAGGACACAGCCTGGGATACAGTCTGGTCCCATTGATGCTGTGTTTTTTGCTTTGGAGAGGGCGGCAGCACTCTGCTGGGATAGATATTTGCCCTTTTGGTGGGGAAGGGGGGAAGAAGTTTGCGCTGAACCTGTCAGCTAGGATGTTGGCAATGTCTGTGTGTTCGGTGTATTTTTTGTCATTTTGGACTAATTCTGAGCATATCTGGGAATTCCCACCCAGGTTCCTAACATAACTAAAGAAAGCTTTGTGATTATCCTTAGTGTCCTGTGCAATTTTTCTCTCGAAGCTGGCCTTAGACGATTTTATGAGTGCCCATAGTTTTTTGCTAATACTGATCAGAGATGCCTTCCCTTTTTGGGATTTTGCTCTATCATGTAGTAGCTTCCTCCCTCTATTGTATAGTTTGTTTATGGCTGGGGTCCACCAGACAAGATGCCTAACTTTGGAGGATTGGGTCTTGGTTTTATTTGGGATTGCATGATCCATGCATTCCTGAAGGTGTTCATAGAATGCATTTATAAAGGATTCTGAGGTCTGGGCCGTATTTTCCACAGGCCTGGGGGCTTTGAAGGATTCCACCTCGGTTTTGAGGAGTGTGAAATTTGATTTAGAGAAGTTTTTCACTGTGGTTTTCTGGGCAGTGGCTGGGGTCGGGATGTGAATATCTAGTGAGATTAATTTATGGTCTGATCTTACCAGTGAGGGATACACATCTGGTCTGAAGCATAGAGTCCCCATGTTGGTGATGATCAGGTCCAGTATGTTTTCCCCTCTTGTGGGAGTGACAACAAGTTGTTCCATAGCATTTGAGTTTATAAATTCTAGGAACCATTGGGCTAGAGTGTTGGAGCTAGATTAATGCTCCCAGTCTATGATAGGGTAATTGAAGTCGCCCAATATAATGGTGTTTGGAGAGACCTTCATATTTTCCAGTGTTCTCAGGAAGGCCGAGTGGGGTTTCTGGGTTTGGGAGGGTGTTCTGTAGCAGGCTATAAACTGGAAGGCAGTTTTACCCACTGTTAGTTGCACATGGATAGTCTCTGATGCTTCGTGCTGTGCCACCAACCTGGAGGTGTGAGTATCTTTGACGAATATTGATACTCCCCCTCCTTTTGTGATTCGGTCCAAGTTTTGGGGCTGAAAAACATGGTATGAGGTATAACCTGGTAGTGCTAGGGTGCTCTCGGGAGCCTTGAACCAGGTTTCTGTTACTGCACAGATATCGATGTTCTCCATGCTAAGGAGAGTTTCTAGAGCATGCATCTTGAGGTTTAGACTTCTGGCATTGAGTAGCATTACTCTTAGTTTCTTATCCCTTGTGATACCTATGGAGGTGGGTTTGTTTTTTGAGCCTTGCCTAAAAAAGGCACTATGGGGGTGCCAAGAGCCTTTGCCAATATCCAAAAGCCCAGGGGTGACAGGTGCAAGCCGTCCCCAGCGAAGCATTGTGGCTTGTCGAGCATGTCATCCCAGGCAGACAGGCATTGGATCCCCTTTGAATGACACCAATACTTAAGCCAGTTGTTGAAATTGATCATCTTGTCTTCATATTGTGGCATCATTCTTGGTGAGGGTAAGATACTACTCAAGGTCAGGGTCATACCGGCCTGGGCTACATGCTCAGAGAGCTCCTCTATGTCTCTTTTCATATAGTCCAGGGAGGTACATCTCAGGTCATTCACACCAGCATGGACAATGACTGAGTCATATTTGTACTTGCCTTGGAGTGACCTGAGTGCTTGTGTTATGTGGCGGATCCTAGCGCCCAACAGGCAGCTCACCATGACCTTCTCCTTGTTCAGCCTGGTGAGCGGGATGTCAGTTTGCCTGTTGATAGAGTCACCTATTACAAGTGTATCAGGTGTGTTGTTTAGCCTTAAGGGCTGTGACTGTTCGGCACACTGGCTTTGTGAGCTATGTGTTGCACGTGTTTTGTTTTGGGGTAGTGGTTGCTTGGGTGTCTGCTTTGGAGGTCTCTGCTTCTTAGGCAGATTTTTATTTAGAGCCTCCGAGTATGTTTTTGTGTGTTTATATGTTTGGTTTGCTGTCGTGGTAGGTCTATGTGAGACTGGAATTGTAGTGAGTGTGGTTTCCTTCTCCTCCTGACTGGTTACACCAGTACTGAGTTGAGAGAGCTTAGCCTCCAGTTTGGCTATATGGTTGCATCTCTCACATGTGTTGGAATTTGTTGGGAGGAACAGAGGGTTGTCTGTGTACATGAGGCAGTTGTAACATTGCCTCAAGATTCCCAGATTCACCAGCTGGACCGGAGAGGAGATTGACAACTGATGTTTGGACATGCTAGTATTGGAAATTCCTTTATAATTGAAAAAAAGGGCCAATGGGGAACAAAGTACTCAAGGGGAGTTTGTGAGGGTGTAGTGCTTTTAATTTTTTAGTGCTGACTTATATAATTGCTTTAGTGAGCAAGTGCCAGGCTTTAGAGTGGGAATAGGGTGTTTATTATGAGAACTAGATCAGTTCTAAGGTAAAAAGTGAAGAGCAGACATTGTGGAGCCGAGAATGGTTTAAACCCAATTAAGTGGCGCTGACCGATGTTGCGCTATGCGCAAAATCGCGCAAAGCCGTGCTAAAGTGGGTTTTATACAGGGGGACTTGAAAGAGCTAGAAATTGGCCCAAAACGGCCAATAGACTACCAGATTCTTGTGCTGGGAACACTCCTCCAGGAATAGATAGGCTGCTCCAAGCTCCCCACTGCCACTGGTAAACAAAAAAGCCTCCCTTTATCAAAGAAAGGAAATGGGAAACACAGGAACTTTCCAAAAGTCCAGAATACAGCAAAGCCTGTATTTGGACTACTCTAGGTCAGGAAAGACGGGAACCAAGGATTTTTTTTTTTTTTTTTTTTTTGCAACAAACAGCAGGAAATTGCAATAAATATGTAACACAGGCTAGCACACTTGAGTGTGTAGCCTCAACAGGTAAAAACAACAAACAGGACAAACTTTAAAAGTGCAGGTGCAAAAACAACTTTAAACAGTAACTGTTATACAGACCTGTGACTTGTGTTCAGCTGTACCTAGGATATGGCACAGTCAAGGTGTCACCACAGTGCCATACCCCTTGTAGGAAACAACAGCAGACCAACATCCTGCTGACGCATAGACACTTACAACACAGACTGAATACATTATGGAAACCACAATCAGTCAGTGTTAATAACAGCTATAATGTATCATGGCTGGACAGCTACACATCCTGACATGTAAGCATTAAACTTTAGTGCTGAAAATCTGTTGCACAGCATTACATTGGTACACAGTATTACAGTCACCCTGTGCATCAGAACCATATTAGCCTGTCCCTGCATTGATGTTATGGCTGACAGGGATGTGGCACAATCATATGCACAGGGTGTGTTGTGGGTTTGCCAGAGACCTAGACTGATCCATTCGTTTGACATCATGTGTGTATGTTAGGGGGTTTCGTTATTAATTGGGCTGTGCAGATGTGGTGTGTGTAGGTATAGGGTTGCCCTAGCTGTGTTGGTGATGTGTGTGTATGCATGCACACATTTCTGCCATGTGGCTGCCCTATACAAGGGTTTTTTGGACAGCTGCAGACCGTACTTGGCAGGGTGTGCAGTTCACCGTCTCTGGCCATGGACATGAGAACTGTGCCTGCCAGGGATTCCAAGGGCACCACCAGGTACAAGCCACGATATGCTACTCTCCCCCTGATGATGACATATTTCTGCTGGATCTGGACCCCTCTTGGGACTGGCCAGGGCCACGTGCACATGGTCTGCTATGTTGTGGTGTGGACAGCTCGCCCACAGCAGTGCTGGGGCTGGTACTGCCACTGTGGGAGTGGCTCTGACTTCTTGCACATCCACGTCGACCTCCACCAGTTGGTGTTGCTGGCTTACATCCATGTGGTCATCGAACTACTCTTACCATATGCTCTAGCACAGACCTTGCATGGTTGAGGATTTCCACCATCTCACCCAACCATCTATCCAAGACCTCTGCAAAATAACAGTGGGCACCTGCAAGATCACGGAAGTTGTCAATAACAGCAGAATGAGTAGCCCTCTGCAGCCTCAGACCCTGTCTGTTATACCGTTCCATACATGCCTGCGCCTCCATGATGGCCTGAAACATGCATCTGGTAACACCAGATGTGGCACTTCTGCCAGGGGCATGATGACATCAGCCCTCTTATGAGCACCCCTGCACATCTGCCTGTGTGGTACCTCGCCAGCCATCTGGCTATGACTGCTGTGTCCAGATACATGTGCCATAGATGCCACACTCTCCTGTCCCATGCCACTACCCGCCAACTGTCCCTCATCTATGGTCACTGTTGATGGGGTATGCATAGGCAATGTGACTGTGTGTGGGGATGGGGTGGATAATAGTGGGATGTCAAACAATGGCACAGCTTCAGCCCCTGACAATCCTGCCTGTGTCTGAACACACCTATCATCATTTTCAGTGTCTGTATGGACACTAACATCTGTTTGCCTGCAGGAGGGACCCTGACCCACCTCTCCACCTGTGAGGGGAAAACAAGAAACACGTTTTAAGACCTGTAAGTCATTGCTTAACTGTACACACACACACACACACACACACACACACAAACAGACACACACACAGACACACACACACACACACATACACACTTACTTACAGGTGAGGTTGCACAAAAATATTACACACAGACCTCTCATTACCCATCTGTCAACATGCATGAGATATGGCACTCAACAGCATGCACTGCAGCTATAGTCAATCCCTGTTACCCACATTATACATCTCTGTGATGCATGGGTTGTGTTAGTAGGTGATGCTCCTTCTCCTGGAACACACTGCAGCCATGTACATAGTATTGCTGTGCACCTGTTCAGCACCCTGGCATGTACTGTGCAGCATACCTCACAGGTGTACACACCATTGCTGAATGTGTATATGTGTGTCAGCTATGTTTGTTCTGCTGCTCACAGGCCCTATGTGTTTGTCTGACACATACCTGGGCTGATATGTGGACAGATGTCTGATGTCTGATTTGCAGATCTCATCATCAGCGGTGCATGTATGACCAATAAAATACAATTACACTGACAACCTTCAAACTTTATTGTGGCTATGAGGAGTGTACGCACCCGTATTGACATGGCACCCTCTTCCCTGATATGCCATAGGGCCACAATACTGCATAAGTCAGCATTACATGAACCTGATATGTGACCTGTGCAATCAAATGCGGTATCAAACAAATGTGTTAGTTGTGCAGATGCTGCTTGAGATGCATACAATTTGTGGGTGCATAAGTGTGCAGATTCTTAACATGATGGTTTGTTGCACCATCTGTTAAGTGTACTACAGCAGTCACTATTCCAGGAAGGGGTATTCTAGCATGGGCCATCTGCACTTGCCAGTATTTGGTCACTCAGCCCTACAAATGTCCCCCAACTCTGCAAGATTGCAAGGTCAACTCATGTGCACAGCCCTTGGAGGTCACGCAGTGCCTTCACTATTTCTGTGGAGACAGGGTTATGTCTGCACAATTCATGACCTTGACTGTGTGCAGATACAGCCATCCTTAGCGAGCTTTGGATGTCTGCTTCAGTTTACTGTTGTGTTTCAGGATGTCACCCCTCCCCATCCTCAGACTTTTTGCAGATGCTTGACAACTATGGGCTACACATGAGTGCCATTTTGCAGTGTCCCAAATTCAGAATACCATGTGTACCAGCCTAGTCCCTGCTAATGAATGGCAAATATACAGGTGTTCACTGATACCAGCAAGGTAAAGATGGGGATGTGGGCCTGAGGTGGAGTGAGGTGTTGCTTGTGCAGCACATGTATCTTAATTGATACTGCCTGTAGGTTTCGAACTTGGTCTTGGTAGACCATTACACATTGCAATACATGCCTTTTGGGACGTTTGATGTTTTGCATATGCTACTTGTAGAGAGCCCTGGCTGATGTTTCCTGTGGAACAACTGTACTATCTGATTACCCTAACCCATGGGCCACACTTATGCAGAGTCCAGGTGATTGTCGATACAGGCACTGCACAGCCAGTACTTGCTAGACATTCCTGCAACTCCCTCAGTGTTGTGGCATGCTACTAGGCAGCCTCGATGACCAGTTTGCAACATGTGTCATCATCTGTCTTGGATGGCCATCTGTTTATTTTCTGCATTAATGTTGTCCCATACATCCTCGTCACATTCATGACTGTCTGCACTGTTTGCCATGTTAAATGTAATGGTGAGTTAAGGCTACATGTCCCACTCCTGCGTGCTACTTGTTGGGTATGGGATCCATTCCATGGCTTGTAAGATGTGTGCAAGTCATGGCTGCATCTGTTGCAGGTGAGTGGGCAAATGTGATGGACATACGTATTGGACAGCAGACCATTTTTGGTATGACATTGAGGACCTGTACTTGCTGGAAGGTGCATACTCATGAAGGGTTAATGCTATCAGAACCCCAAAAGCTGCTTCCACAATATGTCATCTGGAGTGTATGCACACGTATGTCTCCAGTGTTTGTTAAGGTATGTATTCCCCATATTTGCTTTCCTAACATAGGATTCCATATTACACATTCATTGCTCATGTTAGGACCACATTACAGGTTGTAAGGGTTGTGGAATGCGGTATTGTGATATGCCATTGTGTAGCTCTGTAACAGTTGCCATTGTAATAGTGGTATGTACACTGTTGTAGCACTGTATAAGGGTGATGTTTCTGACATGTTCCTACTGTAGGCCATTTGTCCCACCATTGTGTTCATCTCTGTGCACACATCTTACAATGACAGGTTGTTAGTTATATTGCAGGACTTTTACATACCCTTCAGATATGCCACCATGGTTACCACTGTCATGCAGTACAGTTAACAGCAACAATAAGTGAACATGTACAGCATGCATTATGGGTAGGTGTGTTAAATGTGTGCATGGCAAATACCATGGCAATAACATGGCCAGTGTATTGGCAAATCTGAACAAACAACACCATACTCACCAGCTACAGGCTGCTGCCTCAGAGGTATACCAGAGGGACCTACATAGTTGTGTGAGAGATGTTATGTCAGTAGCCACACCTGTGGCTTTGGTACAGGGTGGGAGCAGCATTTCAGTACAACAACAGTACAAACTCACAATACTACCGATTATGTACATCTGTTTATTACTACAATGCAGCAACAGACTATATATATTTTATCTGGCATATGCATGATTAAGCTCTACAGATGCAGATGGATAAGCAACAGTGGTCTAATGATGTGCCCTGGGGCCTTACCTGCATGCTCCTCATCCATTGTGTGGGTAGCACCCACCTCCACAATGCTATCCACAGGGTCTTGTCTTTGCTGGTGGGCAGGTGCCTTGAGGCTGGTGAGGAGCTCCTCAGCATGTGTCAGTGGGGGGCTGGATGGCATGACCTCCCCGTGCCTAGCTGGTCCCTCATAACTGCAGCAGCATGCTGATAGGTGTGGCGGAGTAGGTCAATGCAATGATGTCGGACCGGCTCATAATGTGCAGGCTGACATCATTTACCCTGTGAACAAGCTTGTTCCACAGGGCAGTCCTCTTCTGCAGATCATGGGCTGTAGGGCCAAACAGGGTGTGGAAGTGCTGCACAAGGTGGTTTATTAAGACCTCATTTTCCTGGGGGGAATAGACTGGCAAACACTCACTAGACATGGTGCCTGAAAGACATAAAGAGGAAAAAAGGTCTGAGGACCTCATACTGCAAGGATATAATAGTTGTTAATTCACATCTCTGTCTCCCCCCGACAATATCTGCAACAATAACCTGAACACACAACTCAACAGGTATGTTTACAGCAAACCTACTGTTGGGACATATATTATATTGTACAACAAATTGTGGAATGTGTTTCTAGTCATGTTCCATGTTGAAACACTGTCATTGGTGGCCTGTTGCTAACAATGTCAACTGCATGCCATTGTAAGGGCCACTGTGGTTCCATATATGCATGTGTTTTGTTTGCTGTGTGACTGCTTCAATTCTGGCATTTTAGATTAATGGGGATATCTATGCATGCTGTTGGATGTAATCCTGGAATGTGTGGACTATTACTATGCACATATG
>NC_056730.1:337505638-337510638 GCF_019279795.1 Protopterus annectens
ATATATATATATATATCTATATAATAAAATAATAAAAAAAAAATAAATATATATATATATATATATATACATATATATATATATATATATATATATATATATATATATATATATATATATATATACATATATGTGTGTAACTTTATTCCAGTATTTAGGGTTACCTACCTACTGTAATCCCTGCTTCAACTGATTGTTCTTTTCAGCTACTTACCTCTCTTGTCTCTCTCCCTATTTAACCTATACCATCTCCTCCCCTTCCCCCACCTAGCTAAGACTTTGACTCATCATTACTTCACTGTCCCTTCTCTCTGCCCCCGTCTTCACATCATACTTCTACACACTGGTATTTTACCTATATGTCTATCAGCCTATCCAATATCTGGTAGCACTATCCCCTCCTAGTTCTCAGCCCTCATCTCTCCTTCCCCCACCCTCCCACCTCACATCCTCCACTTTTCACATCTCTCCTTCCCCCACCCTCTTACCTCACATCCTCCACTTTTCCCTTAAATACATGCTGTCCTGGGCTGCCATTTCCTTTATAGAACTGCCCCCAGCTGCTGTGTGTTCCTGGCCCAGCTTCCTGGCTAATGTAAGTACTGAACTATTGCCTTATTGATTAGTAGTATGTACTGTTTAAGAAGGAAGTGAGGCTTTCATGGTAACATATGTTTAATTTTTCTTTTGGTGTAGATTCATATATGAATACTTAACTTTTTACTACACTCCCTCGAGAGGTAGTTTTTAGGTGTCTCCCATTAATGGTGCATGTTTATTCTCCAGTGTGTTAGAGTGCTAGCCTTAGCAGTATAGCATTACTGTATTTCAAAGTGAGCTTCTGTAGAACTGTTGGTGTGTACGCTAAGAGACTTCTATGTTTCTTAAGCAAAGCAATATTATCTGGTTGCTGTAGTTTACATACATTTGACCAATACGCAATCTTGCTAACGTGGCACTGAGAAGCCACGTAAAGGGTATCTCACATCTCATTTTAAGAACAATCTAAACCTAGGCTTCTCAACCTGTGCCATCCACGTGGAGAGTCCTTAGCGACCAACCCCACTTAAGGAACTTGGAAGAACTAAATAGCTTCTAAACCTATGGTGCTCTACCTCTAAGAACCCCATTAGGAAGTACTTTATTACACTTTTTCTTCAATTTTGTTTATATCATTTAAAGGAACTTGTCATAATTTCCACCTTTTGTAAGACACCCCACTATATTCAGTATATCTGATATGGTAATACCTTAAGGTACACGTAGAGTTTGTACAATTGTGCTCAGCCACAGCTGTTTTCCACACTCTTATTGTTTCCCTAACTCACGCTGCTCTAAACATAAGAACCTTATTTAAACAGCATCTTACTAAATCTGGTCTCTGTATTGTTGTCTTCACAATAAGACCAATTTGCTGTAACTTCCACGTACGTTTAGAGAACACAATAGCAGAGCGGTATCAGGGCTGGGATACCTGTGCGAAGTCATAATTTGGCTCTTACTTACATCTTCACCACAGATTAGCAGAGTGTCTGGAAAGCCATAACGGAATACTCTAACCAATATAGTTTAAAAGCAGACTAAGAAATAAATGAAGAGACGTACTTGCCTACATTTAAGATTGCATCTAGAGTAATAGGTGCTTATGGTAATCACTAACCGCACCTCTACTAGCTAATTTAATGTGAAACGTATGAACATGGCTGATTTTTACACAAGTAGCATTTGTAAATTTCAACAAGGATAAGAGGTATATGTGAGAATGCTAGGACTGCACCACAACTAGCCAATATAGATAACAATAAAAGAAAACATGAACGGAGAGGCTAACTCTAAACTTGAGCTTTGTCTTACCTAAATATCCACACCTACAGCTTCTACATTAGAATTCAGGTTCATCCTCAATGAATTAGTGTACCATTAGACCTACTGACTTTAAGTATTACTAAGTGAATTAGTTTTTACAGTACACTATCTGAAGGGTGTTCTTAAGTCTTAAACATTGATGTAAAAGCTGCACCATCTTAAATCAATGTAGTATTTTTAATGCTTGAGTCTTTACTTTTTTTAATGCTCCTACATATTTACTACATCCAAGGTCCCTGCATTAAGTTAGGGAAATCTATTTCCCTGCAATGTCCACCTAATGTTATTGTTTCAGATCTGTGATTAAAAACATTGGGAGTGCTGTAACAATTGTAAATGTTTTGGCAGATAGCATTCATACAGGAATAATTGTATATGCTTATTTAACCATGCTATGCTTTTACAATACTTATGTTCATTAAGCACATATAGGCTTTCATATATAGTTACTATCTGCATTATTTATTTATATATATATGAGCTGTTAATAAAAAGTGTAAACTACATTATTAATGTAAGCTATAGTTAAGCTATAGTTATAGTTATTGCTCTATAGTGTTAGTGTTAATGATAACTTTACAGCTATCATTGTTACCTAACTGGATATATACCTTGTAGCTTCCTATAGTCTTGTTCCTAGCCTAGTTACAATAATAAGATTTGACCAGAATTTTGCTGACTTACTTTTGATAAGGACTTGCTATAATACTGATTAGAAGACTTGTAAGGAGTGATGCATCTTTCTAGACAACTTGAGAACTTGATAGCCTAAACTACATTTTTGTACAGTTCTACATGATTATATGCTTGCAATATTCTGTTGAATTACAATGCCTTTGATACTAAACTAAATATTTTGTTTCTACTATTTCTCTCTCTCTCTTTTCCTCCTAAAACAATCCCAGCCCTCCAATCTGAGCACACTGCTCTACGACAGAGAAACTAACAACCTGAAGAACAAGGACCCTGTCCAAACTCCCTTCAGTCTCCACAGTTGAGCAACCTATCCTTGTACTTTCTCAGTAAAGGGAGCATGAAAGTATGTGTCTAAACTATCACGGCCAGTATAGCCTATAACTTATTATTAGATCTAGGTGTCTATAAAGCGCTAACCAGGAAAACCAGCAGCTTTACTCCCTCCCCACTCTGTAACCAGTCTAATCTACTTTTTCAACCATTTAAAGACACTCAGAACCACTACTCCTTTTCTTGCATTAGGAACCTAAACTCCCTCCATTTTTACCCTGCTTACAATAAATTAATTTGGGCCACCAGGTAGCAGACTTGTCCCTTCCAGGCCTTGCAGCCTTCTCCTGACCTGAACTACACCTTTGCTATATACTGTTTATCCACAGACTTGCTATTAAACTGTAGCCCATAACATCTATTTATTTTTATGGTTAGCTCTCACACACCCTCCAAATAGCTCTATTATCTACTCTTTTAAATTTATTCCAGTATTTAAGGTTACCTACCTACTGTAATCCCTGCTTCAACTGATTGTTCTTTTCAGCTCCTTACCTCTCATGTCTCTACCGCTTCATTTGCCCTGCGGGCTCACTCCGCTCCCCTACCCTACCCTCAATTCCCACCCACTCCTACCTGCTCCTAAGCTTATACATCCTCAACACACCCTCTTCCTATCCAGTCCAATCACAATAGTCATCTTGTTAACATTCTACATACACATGTCTCTAATCACCCCTAGTATAATTCCCCCCTTTTAAAGAACACCAGTAAGCTTATTAGTCACTACACAAACCCGACCTTTCCAAATCCAACTAAGGCTCTTAAGCATTGTCTTTCCCCTACTTTCTCTAAAAGCAGCCTACCTGCTAACCTCATATGAACAGTCAAAATATTTACAGCTGAACTTCCCTAATGCACAAACAAGTACTATACCTCTAATTAACTCCCTGGAACACATAAATATAACATCTTTACCTAGCTATTTACCTGCTAAATATCACAGACTGACCCATATCAAATACAACTATCTTAAACCTAAAAAACCTTTTCACTATTACTTTAACCTCCACAATCCCTTAAACAAACTATTACACCTCTCCTTACTAGATGGGGACATTCATCCTAAACCAGGACCAGGGCAAAAAACAAGCACAGAACCACAAATTCATGTTCCCTCTATCCCAAATATCCCATCTAAATCTCCCAACTCACTCTATATAGCTCACCTCAATATCCGCAGCATAAATAATAAAATTGCCCACCTCCATGCTCCCCTGGATGATCGTTCCTTTGATGTACTTTGTTTAACAGAAACATGGCTAAAACCCACTACACAAGATGTTGAAATTATTCCATCTGAATACAACATCTTGAGACAAGACCGCAAAGTAAAAAAGGAGGGGGTGTTGCTATCTTCTATAAAGAAGGGCTATACAAATCTATACTAGATCTTGGTTCCTCTTCTGAAAACAATGCAGAAATCATTAGCAACAAACTTCAACTTAATCCCAGCAAATACCTAAATATAATATATATCTACTTGCCCCCAGTAACAACATCACCACTCTGGAAGGTATCCTTGCTGAATTCTCCACAAAAATTCCCCAAGAGGCAATAATTCTTGGAGACTTTAATATAGACTAGAAGGACTGCTCTACTGAATCACCAACCTCCCATATTAACCTTAATGGCTTCTCACAAACAATTAACTCCCCAACCAGAATTAATAAACCCAATAACAAAGAATCCATCCTAGACTTGATTCTAATAATCACCAACAACTCTATAATGTAGAGACCCTCCTTGACAATGTAAGTGACCATTCTCTCACTTACATAATCAGGCAAAGGTCGAGCTCACACAACCCAGCCATATATAAAACAATAAGAAGCAACAGAAACTTTAACCCCAATAACTTCCAAGCTGAACTAAGACAATGTGATTGGTCACCTATAAGATACCTCCCACTTGACGAAGTAACAAACTACTTTAACTCAAAATTCTTAACAATTCTTAACCACCATGCACCAAAGTGTTCCATCAAAATTAAATCTAAACCCGCCCCATGGCTTACAAAGAAAACTAGGCAGAAAACTCAACAGAGAAATAAAGTTTGGGTACTATAGAGAACAACTAAAAACCCTATAGACCAACAACAATTCAGG